>NC_054473.1:101328497-101358497 GCF_017639515.1 Carcharodon carcharias | reverse complement strand
GTGTGTGTGTGTGTGCGTTGATAGTTTGTGTGTATGTGTGTGTCTGGTTAAAGTGTGTATGTGTGTGTGTGTGTGTGTGGTTACAGAGTGTGTGTGTGGGTGTGTGTGTTTACAGTGCGCGTGTGTATGTGTGTATGTCTAGTTACAGTTTGTTTGTGTGTGTCTGGTTACAGTGTGTGTGTGTGTGTGTCTGGTTACCGTGTGTCTGTGTGTGTGTCTGGTTACAGTGTGTGTTTGTGTGTGTGTGTCTGGAAACAGTGTGTTTGTGTGTGTGTATGTGTCTGTCTGCTTACAGTCTCTGTGTGTGTCTGATTACAGTGTTTCTGTTTGTGTGTGTCTGTTTTCTCTATGTGTGTGCGTCTGGTTACTGTGTGTGTGTGTGTTTGTGTGTATGTGTGTGTGTGTGTCTGGTAACAGTGGGTGTGTGTTTGTGGGTGTGTGTGTCTGTTTACAGTGTGTGTGTTTATGTGTGTGTGTCTTTGTGCCTGGTTACAGTGTGTGTGTGTGTTTGTGTGTGGGTGTCTGGTCGAAGTGTAATATTGTGTGTGAGTGTCTGGTAACAGTGTGTGTGCGTGTGTCTCCGTGTGTGGCTGTGCGTGTCTGTCTGGTTGCAGCGTATTTTTCTGTGTTTGTGCGTCTGGGTATTGTGTGTGTGTGTGTGTCTGGTTAATGTGTGTGTGTGTGTCTGTTTACTGTGTGTGTGTGTGTCTTTTTACAGTATGTGTGTGTGTGTGTGTGCGTGCGTGTCTGGTTACAGTGTGTGTGTGTGTATGTGGGTTTCTGTGTGTGGTAACAGCGTGTGTGTGTGTGTGTGTGTGTGTGTGTGTGCATGTGTGTGTCTGATTCCAGTGTGTATGTGTCTGGTTACAGTTTGTGTTTGTCTGTGTGTGTGTTTGTGTGTGTGTCTGGTTACCGTGTGTGTGTGTGTGTGTGTGTGTCTGGTTACACTGTGTTTGTGTGTGTGTCTGTCTCTGGTTATAGTGTGTGTGTGTCTGTCTGTCTGTCTGTTTACAGTGTATGTGTGTGTGTCTGGTTACAGTGCGTGTGTGTGTGTGTATGTCTGGTTACAGTGTGTGTGTGTGTGTGTGTGTGTGTCTGGTTACAGTGTGTGTGAGTGTGTGTCTGGTTACAGTGTGTCGGTTTATTGTGTGTGTATGTCTGGTTACAGTGTGTGCATGTGTGTGTCTGGTTACTGTGTGTGTGTGTGTGTGTGTGTGGTTAGAGTGTCTGTGTGTGTGTGTGTCTGGTTACTGTGTGTGTGGGTGAGTGTGTGTCTGGTTACTGTGTGTGTGTGGGTGAGTATGTGTCTGGTTAATGTTGTGTGTGTGTATGTGTCTGTTTATTGTGTGTGTGTGTGTGTGTGTGTGTGTGTGTGTGTCTGGTTACTGTGTGTGTGTGTGTGCGTGTCTGGTTACAGTGTGTGTGTGTATGTGGGTTTGTGTGTCTGTTTACTGTGTGTGTGTGTCTGGTTACAGTGTATGTGTGTGTGTGTGTGTCTGGTAACAGTGGGTGTGTGTTTGTGGGTGTGTGTGTCTGTTTCCAGTGTGTGTGTTTGTGTGTGTGTGTCTTTGTGCCTGGTTACAGTATGTGTGTGTGTGTGTGTGTGTGTGTGTGTGTGTGTGCGTGTGTGTGTGTGTCTGGTTACAGTGTGTGTGAATGTGTCTGTGTCTGTCTGTCTGTCTGGTTACAGTGTGTGTGTGTTTTTGTGTGGGTGTCTGGTTGAAGTGTAATATTGTGTGTGAGTGTCTGGTAACAGTGTGTGTGCGTGAGTCTCCGTGTGCGTCTGTGTGTGTCTGTCTGGTTGCAGCGTATGTTTCTGTGTGTGTGCTTCTGGGTACTGTGTGTGTGTGTGTGTCTGGTTAATGTGTGTGTGTGTGTGAGTCTGTCTGTTTACTGTGTGTGTGTGTGTCTTTTTACTGTATGTGTGTGTGTGTGTGTGTGTGTGTGTGTGTGTGCGTGCGTGTCTGGTTACAGTGTGTGTGTGTATGTGGGTTTGTGTGTCTGTTTACTGTGTGTGCGTGTGTCTGGTTACAGTGTATGTGTGTGTGTGTGGGTGGGTGTCTGGTTAAAGTGTATGTGTGTGTGTGTGTCTGGTTACAGTGTTTGTGTTTGTGTGTGTGTCTGCGTGTGTGTCTGTCTGGTTACCGTGTATGTGTCTGTGTGTGTGTGTGTCTGGTTACTGTGTGTGTGGGTGTGTGGGTGTCTCATTAATGTGTGTGTGTGTGTGTATGTGTCTGTTTACTGTGTGTGTGTGTGTGTGTGTGTGTATGTCTGGTTACTGTGTGTGTGTGTGTGTGTGTGTGTGCGTGTCTGGTTACAGTGTGTGTGTTTATGTGGGTTTGTGTGTCTGTTTACTGTGTGTGTGTGTCTGGTTACCGTGTATGTGTGTGTGTGTGTGTGAGGGTGTCTGGTTACAGTGTATGTGTGTGTGTGTCTGGTTACAGTGTGTGTGTTTGTGTGTGTGTGGTGTGTCTGGTTACAGTGTGTGTGTGTGTGTGTGTCTGGTTTCAGTGTGTGTGTGTGTTTGTGTGTTTCTGGTTCCAGTGTGTGTGTGTGTATATATGTCTGGTTACAGAGTGTGTGTGTGTGTGTGTGTGTCTCATTTCATTGTGTGTGTGTGTGTGTCTGGTTACAGAGTGTGTGTGTGTGTGTGTGTGTGTGTGTGTGTGTGTGTCTGGTTACAGTGTGTGTGTGTGTTTGTGTGTGTCTGGTTACAGTGTGTGTGTATGTCTGTCTGGTTACAGTGTATGTGTGTGTGTATATGTCCGGTTACTGTGTGTGTTTTTGTGGGTGTCTAGATACAGTTTGTGTGTGTATGTGTGTGTTTGTGTCTGATTACAGTGTGTGTGTGTGTCCGCTTACTGTGTGTGTGCGTGTGTGTGTGTGTGCGTGTCTGGTTACAGTGTGTGTGTGTGTCCGGTTACTGTGTGTGTGCACGTGTGTGTGTGTGCGTGTCTGGTTACAGTGTGTGTGTGTGTCTGGTTAAAGTGTGTGTGTCTGGTTACCGTGTGTGTGTGTGTGTGTGTGTGTGTGTGTGTGTCTGGCTACTGTCTGTGTGTTTGTGTGTGTCTGGGTACAGTGTGTGTTTGTCTGGTTACAGTGTGTGTATGTGTGTGCGTGTGTCTGGTTACAGTCTGTGTTTGTGTGTGCATGTCTATTTATAGTGTGTTTGTGTGTGTGTGTGTGTGGGTTTATAGTGTGTGTGTGTGTGTCTGGTTAAAGTGTGTATGTGTGTGTGTGTGTCTGGTTACAGAGTGTGTGTGTGGGTGTGTGTGTTTACAGTGCGCGTGTGTATGTGTTTATGTCTAGTTACAGTTTGTGTGTGTTTTTGTGTGGGTGTCTGGTTGAAGTGTAATATTGTGTGTGAGTGTCTGGTAACAGTGTGTGTGCGTGTGTCTCCGTGTGCGTCTGTGTGTGTCTGTCTGGTTGCAGCGTATGTTTCTGTGTGTGTGCTTCTGGGTACTGTGTGTGTGTGTGTGTGTGTGTGTATCTGGTTAATGTGTGTGTGTGTGTGTGAGTCTGTCTGTTTACTGTGTGTGTGTGTGTGTCTTTTTACTGTATGTGTGTGTGTGTGTGTGTGTGTGTGTGCGTGCGTGTCTGGTTAAAGTGTGTGTGTGTGTATGTGGGTTTGTGTGTCTGTTTACTGTGTGTGCGTGTGTCTGGTTACAGTGTATGTGTGTGTGTGTGGGTGGGTGTCTGGTTACAGTGTATGTGTGTGTGTGTGTCTGGTTACAGTATGTGTGTTTGTGTGTGTGTCTGCATGTGTGTCTGCCTGGTTACCGTGTATGTGTCTGTGTGTGTGTGTGTCTGGTTACTGTGTGTGTGTGGGTGTGTGGGTGTCTCATTAATGTGTGTGTGTGTGTGTATGTGTCTGTTTACTGTGTGTGTGTGTGTGTGTGTGTGTATGTCTGGTTACTGTGTGTGTGTGTGTGCGTGTCTGGTTACAGTGTGTGTGTGTATGTGTGTGGTGTGTCTGGTTACAGTGTGTGTGTGTGTGTGTGTCCGGTTTCAGTGTGTGTGTGTGTTTGTGTGTTTCTGGTTCCAGTGTGTGTGTGTGTATATATGTCTGGTTACAGAGTGTGTGTGTGTGTGTGTGTGTGTCTCATTTCATTGTGTGTGTGTGTGTGTCTGGTTACAGAGTGTGTGTGTGTGTGTGTGTGTGTGTGTGTGTGTGTCTGGTTACAGTGTGTGTGTGTGTTTGTGTGTGTCTGGTTACAGTGTGTGTGTATGTCTGTCTGGTTACAGTGTATGTGTGTGTGTATGTCCGGTTACTGTGTGTGTTTTTGTGGGTGTCTAGATACAGTTTGTGTGTGTGTGTGTGTTTGTGTCTGATTACAGTGTGTGTGTGTGTCCAGTTACTGTGTGTGTGCATGTGTGTGTGTGTGCGTGTCTGGTTACAGTGTGTGTGTGTGTGTGTGTGTGTGTGTGTGTGTGTGTGTGTCTGGCTACTGTCTGTGTGTTTGTGTGTGTCTGGGTACAGTGTGTGTTTGTCTGGTTACAGTGTGTGTATGTGTGTGCGTGTGTCTGGTTACAGTCTGTGTTTGTGTGTGCATGTCTGTTTATAGTGTGTTTGTGTGTGTGTCTGTTTATACTGTGTGTGTGTGTGTGTGTCTGGTTAAAGTGTGTATGTGTGAGTGTGTGTGTCTGGTTACAGAGTGTGGGTGTGGGTGTGTGTGTTTGCAGTGCGCGTGTGTATGTGTGTATGTCTGGTTACAGTGTGTGTTTGTGTGTGTGTGTCTGGAAACAGTGTGTTTGTGTGTGTGTATGTGTCTGTCTGCTTACAGTCTCTGCGTGTGTCTGATTACAGTGTTTCTGTTTGTGTGTGTCTGTTTTCTCTATGTGTGTGCGTCTGGTTAATGTGTGTGTGTGTGTTTGTGTGTATGTGTGTGTGTGTGTGTCTGGTAACAGTGGGTGTGTGTTTGTGGGTGTGTGTGTGTGTCTGTTTACAGTGTGTGTGTTTATGTGCGTGTGTCTTTATGCCTGGTTACAGTATGTGTGTGTGTGTGTGTCTGTGTGTGTCTGGTTACAGTGTGTGTGAATGTGTCTGTGTCTGTCTGTCTGTCTGGTTACTGTGTGTTTGTGTGTGGGTGTCTGGTTGAAGTGTAATATTGTGTGAGTGTGTCTGGTAATAGTGTGTGTGCGTGTGTGTCTGTGTGTGTCTGTCTGGTTGCAGCATATGTTTCTGTGTGTGTGCGTCTGGGTACTGTGTGTGTGTGTGTGTGTGTGTGTGTGTGTGTGTGTGTTTGTGTGTGTCCGGTTAATGTGTGTGTGTGTGTGTCTGTTTACTGTGTGTGTGTGTGTGTCTTTTTACTGTATGTGTGTGTGTGTGTGCGTGCGTGTCTGGTTACAGTGTGTGTGTGTGTTTGAGTGTGTGTCTGGTTTAAGCGTGTGTGTGTGTGCATGTGTGTGTCTGATTCCAGTGTGTGTGTGTCTGGTTACAGTTTGTGTTTGTCTGTGTGTGTGTGTGTCTGTGTGTCTGGTTACCGTGTGTGTGTGTGTGTTTGTGTGTGTGTGTGTGTGTCTGCTTACAGTGTGTTTGTGTGTGTGTCTGTCTCTGGTTATAGTGTGTGTGTGTCTGTCTGTCTGTCTGTTTACAGTGTATGTGTGTGTGTCTGGTTACAGTGTGTGTGTGTGTGTGTATGTCTGGTTACAGTGTGTGTGTGTGTGTCTGGTTACAGTGTGTGTGTGGTTAGAGTGTGTGTGTGTGTGTGTGTGTCTGGTTACAGTGTGTGTGTGTGTGTGTGTGTGTTTGTCTGAGTGTCAGGTTAAAGTGTGTGTGTATGGGTGTGAGTGTCTGGTTACAGTGTGTGTGTGTGTCTGTCTGTCTCGTTACAGGCTGTGTGTGTGTGTGTCTGTGTGTGTGTCTGCTTACAGTGTGTGCATGTCTGTGTGTCTGGTTACAGTATGTGTGTGTGAGTGTGTGTGTGTTTGGTTACAGTGTGTGCGTGTGTGACTGGTTACAGTGTGTGTGTGTGTGTGTGTGCCTGGTAACAGTGCGTGTGTGTGTGAGTGTGTGTCTGGTTGCAGTGTGTGTGTGTGTGAGTATGTGTCTGGTTACAGCGTGTGTGTGTGTGTCTATTTACAGTGTGTGTGTGTGTGTGTATTTCCTGTTACATTGTGTCTCTGTGTGTGTGTATGTGTGTCTCTGGTTAAAGTGCCTGTAAGTGTGTGTGTGTGTGTCTGGTTACACAGTCAGTGTGTGTGTGCGCGCGCTTGACTGGTTGCAGTGTGTGTGTGTGTCTGTTTACAGTTTGTGTGCATCTGGTTACAGTGTGTGTGTCCGCCTACAGTGTGTGTGTGTGTGTCTGGTTACTGTGGGTATGTTTGTGTGTGTCTGGTTACAGTGTGTGTGTGCGTGTGTCTGTTTACTGTGTGTGTGTGTGTGTGTGTGTGTGTGTGTGTGCGTGTATTTCCAGTAACTGTGTGTGTGTTTGTGGGTGTCTAGATACAGTTTGTGTGTGTGTGTGTGTGTGTGTGTCTGATTACAGTGTGTGTGTGTGTCCGGTTACTGTGTGTGTGTGTGTGTGTGTGTGTGTGTGTGTGTGTGTGTGCGTGTCTGGTTACAGTGTGTGTGTCTGTCTGGTTAAAGTGTGTGTGTGTCTGGTTACCGTGTGTGTGTGTGTGTGTCTGGTTACTGTCTGTGTGTTTGTGTGTGTCTGGGTACAGTGTGTGTGTGTCTGGTTACAGTGTGTGTATGTGTGTGTGTGTGTCTGGTTACAGTCTGTGTTTGTGTGTGCATGTCTATTTATAGTGTGTTTGTGTGTGTGTGTGGGTTTATAGTGTGTGTGTGTGTGTGTGTCTGGTTAAAGTGTGTATGTGTGTGTGTGTGTGTCTGGTTACAGAGTGTGTGTGTGGGTGTGTGTGTTTACAGTGCGCGTGTGTATGTGTTTATGTCTAGTTACAGTTTGTGTGTGTCTGGTTACAGTGTGTGTGTGTGTGTGTGTGTGTGTGTGTGTGTCTGGTTACAGTGTGTGTGTGTGTGTGTGTGTGTGTGTGTGTGTGTGTGTGTGTGTGTGTCTGGTTACCGTGTGTTTGTGTGTGTGTCTGGTTACAGTGTGTGTTTGTGTGTGTGTGTCTGGAAACAGTGTGTTTGTGTGTGTGTATGTGTCTGTCTGCTTACAGTCTCTGTGTGTGTCTGATTACAGTGTTTCTGTTTGTGTGTGTCTGTTTTCTCTATGTGTGTGCGTCTGGTTACTGTGTGTGTGTGTGTGTGTCTGGTAACAGTGGGTGTGTGTTTGTGGGTGTGTGTGTCTGTTTACAGTGTGTGTGTTTATGTGTGTGTGCCTTTGTGCCTGGTTACAGTGTGTGTGTGTGTGTGTGTGTGTGTGTGTGTGTGTGTGTCTGATTACAGTGTGTGTGTGTGTGTGTTTGTGTGAGTGTCAGGTTAAAGTGTTTGTGTATGGGCGTGAGTGTCTGGTTACAGTGTGTGTGTGAGTGTGTTTGTGTCTGTCTGTCTCGTTACAGTGTGTGTGTGTGTGTGTGTGTCTGCTTACTGTGTGTGTGTGTGTGTGTCTGTGTGTCTGGTTACAGTATGTGTGTGTGTGTTTGGTTACAGAGTGTGTGCGTGTGTGACTGGTTACAGTGTGTGTGGGTGTGTGTGCCTGGTTACAGTGCGTGTGTGTGTGTGAGTGTGTGTCTGGTTGCTGTGTGTGTGTGTGAGTATGTGTCTGGTTACAGTGTGTGTGTGTGTCTATATACAGTGTGCGTGTGTGTGTGCTTCCGGTTACATTGTGTCTCTGTGTGTGTGTATGTGTGTCTCTGGTTAAAGTGCCTGTAAGTGTGTGTGTGTGTGTGTCTGTGCCTGGTTACAGAATGTGTTTGTGTGTGTGTGTGTGTCTGTGTGTCTGTGTGTGTCTGGTTACAGTGTGTGTGAATGTGTCTGTGTCTGTCTGTCTGTCTGGTTACAGTGTGTGTGTGTTTTTGTGTGGTTGTCTGGTTGAAGTGTAATATTGTGTGTGAGTGTCTGGTAACAGTGTGTGTGCGTGTGTCTCCGTGTGTGTCTGTCTGGTTGCAGCGTATGTTTCTGTGTGTGTGCTTCTGGGTACTGTGTGTGTGTGTGTGTGTGTGTGTGTCTGGTTAATGTGTGTGTGTGTGTGTGTGTGTGTGTCTGTCTGTTTACTGTGTGTGTGTGTGTCTTTTTACTGTATGAGTGTGTGTGTTTGTGTGTGTGTGTGTGTGCGTGCGTGTCTGGTTACAGTGTGTGTGTGTGTATGTGGGTTTGTGTGTCTGTTTACTGTGTGTGCGTGTGTCTGGTTCCAGTGTATGTGTGTGTGTGTGTGGGTGGTTACAGTGTGTGTGTTTGTGTGTGTGTCTGCGTGTGTGTCTGTCTGGTTACCGTGTATGTGTCTGTGTGTGTGTGTGTGTCTGGTTACTGTGTGTGTGTGGGTGTGTGGGTGTCTCATTAATGTGTGTGTGTGTGTGTATGTGTCTGTTTACTGTGTGTGTGTGTGTGTGTGTATGTGTGTGTGTGTGTGTGTGTCTGGTTACCGTGTGTGTGTGTGCGTGTCTGGTTACAGTGTGTGTGTGTATGTGGGTTTGTGTGTCTGTTTACTGTGTGTGTGTGTGTCTGGTTACAGTGTATATGTGTGTGTGTGTGGTGTGTCTGGTTACAGTGTATGTGTGTTTGTGTGTCTGGTTACAGTGTGTGTGTTTGTGTGTGTGTGGTGTGTCTGGTTACAGTGTGTGTGTGTGTGTCTGGTTTCAGTGTGTGTGTTTGTGTGTTTGTGTGTTTCTGGTTCCTGTGTGTGTGTGTATATGTCTGGTTACAGTGTGTGTGTGTGTGTGTGTGTGTGTCTCATTTCATTGTGTGTGTGTGTCTGGTTACAGAGTGTGTGTGTGTGTGTGTGTGTGTGTGTGTGTGTGTCTGGTTACAGTGTGTGTGTGTGTTTGTGTATGTCTGGTTACAGTGTGTGTGTATGTCTGTCTGGTTACAGTGTATGTGTGTGTGTATGTCCGGTTACTGTGTGTGTTTTTGTGGGTGTCTAGATACAGTTTGTGTGTGTGTGTGTGTTTGTGTCTGATTACAGTGTGTGTGTGTGTCCGCTTACTGTGTGTGTGCGTGTGTGTGTGTGTGTGCGTGTCTGGTTACAGTGTGTGTGTGTGTCTGGTTAAAGTGTGTGTGTGTCTGGTTACCGTGTGTGTGTGTGTGTGTGTGTGTGTGTGTGTGTGTGTGTGTGTGTGTGTGTGTCTGGCTACTGTCTGTGTGTTTGTGTGTGTCTGGGTACAGTGTGTGTTTGTCTGGTTACAGTGTGTGTATGTGTGTGCGTGTGTCTGGTTACATTCTGCGTTTGTGTGTGCATGTCTGTTTATAGTGTGTTTGTGTGTGTGTGTGTGTGTCTGTTTATACTGTGTGTGTGTGTGTGTCTGGTTAAAGTGTGTATGTGTGAGTGTGTGTGTCTGGTTACAGAGTGTGTGTGTGGGTGTGTGTGTTTACAGTGCGCGTGTGTATGTGTGTATGTCTAATTACAGTTTGTTTGTGTGTGTCTGGTTACAGTGTGTGTGTGTGTGTGTGGTTACAGTGTGTGTGTGTGTGTGTGTGTGTCTGGTTACCGTGTGTTTGTGTGTGTGTCTGGTTACAGTGTGAGTTTGTGTGTGTGTGTCTGGAAACAGTGTGTTTGTGTGTGTGTATGTGTCTGTCTGCTTACAGTCTCTGTGTGTGCCTGATTACAGTGTTTCTGTTTGTGTGTGTCTGTTTTCTCTATGTGTGTGCGTCTGGTGAATGTGTGTGTGTGTGTGTTTGTGTGTATGTGTGTGTGTGTGTCTGGTAACAGTGGGTGTGTGTTTGTGGGTGTGTGTGTGTGTCTGTTTACAGTGTGTGTGTTTATGTGCGTGTGTCTTTATGGCTGGTTACAGTATGTGTGTGTGTGTGTCTGTGTGTGTCTGGTTACAGTGTGTGTGAATGTGTCTGTGTTTGTCTGTCTGTCTGGTTACAGTGTGTGTGTGTGTTTGTGTGTGGGTGTCTGGTTGAAGTGTAATATTGTGTGTGAGTGTCTGGTATCAGACTGTGTGCGTGTGTCTCCGTGTATGTCAGTGTGTGTCTGTCTGGTTGCAGCATATGTTTCTGTGTGTGTGCGTCTGGGTACTGTGTGTGTGTGTGTGTGTGTGTGTGTGTGTGTGTGTGTGTTTGTGTGTGTGTTTGTGTGTGTGTCCGTGTGTGTGTCCGGTTAATGTGTGTGTGTGTGTGTGTCTGTTTACTGTGTGTGTGTGTGTGTGTGTGTCTTTTTACTGTATGTGTGTGTGTGTGTGTGTGTGTGTGTGTGTGCGCGTGCGTGTCTGATTCCAGTGTGTGTGTGTCTGGTTACAGTTTGTGTTTGTCTGTGTGTGTGTGTGTCTGTGTGTCTGGTTACCGTGTGTGTGTGTGTGTGTGTGTGTGTCTGCTTACAGTGTGTTTGAGTGTGTGTCTGTCTCTGGTTATAGTGTGTGTCTGTCTGTCTGTCTGTCTGTTTACAGTGTATGTGTGTGTGTCTGGTTACAGTGTGTGTGTGTGTGTGTGTGTGTGTGCGTAGGTCTGGTTACAGTGTGTGTGTGTGTGTTTGAGTGTGTGTCTGGTTACAGCGTGTGTGTGTGTGCATGTGTGTGTCAGATTCCAGTGTGTGTGTGTCTGGTTACAGTTTCTGTTTGTCTGTGTGTGTGTGTGTCTGTGTGTCTGGTTACCGTGTGTGTGTGTGTGTGTGTGTGTGTGTGTGTGTGTGTGTCTGCTTACAGTGTGTTTGTGTGTGTGTCTGTCTCTGGTTATAGTGTGTGTGTGTCTGTCTGTCTGTTTACAGTGTATGTGTGTGTGTCTGGTTACAGTGTGTGTGTGTGTGTGTGTATGTCTGGTTACAGTGTGTGTGTGTGTGTCTGGTTACAGTGTGTGTGTGTGTGGTTAGAGTGTGTGTGTGTGTGTGTGTCTGGTTACAGTGTGTGTGTGTGTGTTTGTCTGAGTGTCAGGTTAAAGTGTGTGTGTATGGGTGTGAGTGTCTGGTTACAGTGTGTGTGTGAGTGTGTGTGTGTCTGTCTGTCTCATTACACGCTGTGTGTGTGTGTGTGTGTGTGTGTGTCTGCTTACAGTGTGTGCGTGTGTGTGTGTCTGTGTGTCTGGTTACATTGTGTGTGTGAGTGTGTTTGTGTCTGTCTGTCTCGTTACAGGGTGTGTGTGTGTGTGTGTGTGTGTCTGCTTACTGTGTGTGTGTGTGTGTGTGTGTCTGTGTGTCTGGTTACAGTATGTGTGTGTGTGTTCGGTTACAGAGTGTGTGCGTGTGTGACTGGTTACAGTGTGTGTGGGTGTGTGTGCCTGGTTACAGTGCGTGTGTGTGAGTGTGTGTCTGGTTGATGTGTGTGTGTGTGAGTATGTGTCTGGTTACAGTGTGTGTGTGTGTCTATATACAGTGTGTGTGTGTGTGTCTATATACAGTGTGCGTGTGTGTGTGTTTCCGGTTACATTGTGTCTGTCTGTGTGTGTATGTGTGTCTCTGGTTAAAGTGCCTGTAAGTGTGTGTATGTGTGTGTGTCTTTGTGCCTGGTTACAGAATGTGTTTGTGTGTGTGTGTGTGTGTGTGTGTCTGTGTGTCTGTGTGTGTCTGGTTACAGTGTCTGTGAATGTGTCTGTGTCTGTCTGTCTGTCTGGTTACAGTGTGTGTGTGTTTTTGTGTGGGTGTCTGGTTGAAGTGTAATATTGTGTGTGAGTGTCTGGTAACAGTGTGTGTGCGTGTGTCTCCGTGTGTGTCTGTGTGTGTCTGTCTGGTTGCAGCGTAAGTTTCTGTGTGTGTGCTTCTGGGTACTGTGTGTGTGTGTGTGTGTGTGTGTGTGTGTCTGGTTAATGTGTGTGTGTGTGTGTGTCTGTCTGTTTACTGTATGTGTGTGTGTCTTTTTACTGTATGTGTGTGTGTGTTTGTGTGTGTGTGTGTGCGTGCGTGTCTGGTTACAGTGTGTGTGTGTGTATGTGGGTTTGTGTGTCTGTTTACTGTGTGTGCTTGTGTCTGGTTCCAGTGTATGTGTGTGTGTGTGGGTGGTTACAGTGTGTGTGTTTGTGTGTGTGTCTGCGTGTGTGTCTGTCTGGTTACCGTGTATGTGTCTGTGTGTGTGTGTGTGTCTGGTTACTGTGTGTGTGTGGGTGTGTGGGTGTCTCATTAATGTGTGTGTGTGTGTGTATGTGTCTGTTTACTGTGTGTGTGTGTGTGTGTGTGTGTGTGTATGTGTGTGTGTGTGTGTGTGTCTGGTTACCGTGTGTGTGTGTGCGTGTCTGGTTACAGTGTGTGTGTGTATGTGGGTTTGTGTGTCTGTTTACTGTGTGTGTGTGTGTCTGGTTACAGTGTATATGTGTGTGTGTGTGGTGTGTCTGGTTACAGTGTATGTGTGTTTGTGTGTCTGGTTACAGTGTGTGTGTTTGTGTGTGTGTGGTGTGTCTGGTTACAGTGTGTGTGTGTGTGTCTGGTTTCAGTGTGTGTGTGTGTTTGTGTGTTTCTGGTTCCTGTGTGTGTGTGTATATGTCTGGGTACAGTGTGTGTGTGTGTGTGTGTGTGTGTGTGTGTGTGTGTGTCTCATTTCATTGTGTGTGTGTGTCTGGTTACAGAGTATGTGTGTGTGTGTGTGTGTGTGTGTGTGTCTGGTTACAGTGTGTGTGTGTGTTTGTGTATGTCTGGTTACAGTGTGTGTGTATGTCTGTCTGGTTACAGTGTATGTGTGTGTGTATGTCCGGTTACTGTGTGTGTTTTTGTGGGTGTCTAGATACAGTTTGTGTGTGTGTGTGTGTTTGTGTCTGATTACAGTGTGTGTGTGTGTCCGCTTACTGTGTGTGTGCGTGTGTGTGTGTGTGCGTGTCTGGTTACAGTGTGTGTGTGTGTCTGGTTAAAGTGTGTGTGTGTCTGGTTACCGTGTGTGTGTGTGTGTGTGTGTGTGTGTGTGTGTGTCTGGCTACTGTCTGTGTGTTTGTGTGTGTCTGGGTAGAGTGTGTGTTTGTCTGGTTACAGTGTGTGTATGTGTGTGCGTGTGTCTGGTTACATTCTGCGTTTGTGTGTGCATGTCTGTTTATAGTGTGTTTGTGTGTGTGTGTGTGTGTCTGTTTATACTGTGTGTGTGTGTGTGTCTGGTTAAAGTGTGTATGTATGAGTGTGTGTGTCTGGTTACAGAGTGTGTGTGTGGGTGTGTGTGTTTACAGTGCGCGTGTGTATGTGTGTATGTCTAATTACAGTTTGTGTGTGTGTGGTTACAGTGTGTGTGTGTGTGTGTGGTTACAGTGTGTGTGTGTGTGTGTGTGTCTGGTTACCGTGTGTTTGTGTGTGTGTCTGGTTACAGTGTGTTTTTGTGTGTGTGTGTCTGGAAACAGTGTGTTTGTGTGTGTGTATGTGTCTGTCTGGTTACAGTGTGTGTGTGTGCCTGATTACAGTGTTTCTGTTTGTGTGTGTCTGTTTTCTCTATGTGTGTGCGTCTGGTGAATGTGTGTGTGTGTGTTTGTGTGTATGTGTGTGTGTGTGTCTGGTAACAGTGGGTGTGTGTTTGTGGGTGTGTGTGTGTGTCTGTTTACAGTGTGTGTGTTTATGTGCGTGTGTCTTTATGGCTGGTTACAGTATGTGTGTGTGTGTGTCTGTGTGTGTCTGGTTACAGTGTGTGTGAATGTGTCTGTGTTTGTCTGTCTGTCTGGTTACAGTGTGTGTGTGTGTTTGTGTGTGGGTGTCTGGCTGAAGTGTAATATTGTGTGTGAGTGTCTGGTATCAGACTGTGTGCGTGTGTCTCCGTGTATGTCAGTGTGTGTCTGTCTGGTTGCAGCGTATGTTTCTGTGTGTGTGCGTCTGGGTAATGTGTGTGTGTGTGTGTGTGTGTGTGTGTGTGTGTGTGTGTGTCTGGTTAATGTGTGTGTGTGTGTGTCTATTTACTGTGTGTGTGTGTGTCTTTTTACTGTATGTGTGTGTGTGTGTGTGTGTGTGTGCGTGCGTGTCTGGTTACAGTGTGTGTGTGTGTGTGTATGTGTGTTTGTGTGTCTGGTTACAGTGTGTGTGTGTGTTTGAGTGTGTGTCTGGTTACAGCGTGTGTGTGTTTGTGTGTGTGTGCATGTGTGTGTCTGATTCCAGTGTGTGTGTGTCTGGTTACAGTTTGTGTTTGTCTGTGTGTGTATGTGTGTGTGTGTGTGTGTGTGTGTGTGTGTGTGTGTCTGGTTACAGTGTGTGTGTGTGTTTGTGTATGTCTGGTTACAGTGTGTGTGTATGTCTGTCTGGTTACAGTGTATGTGTGTGTGTATGTCCGGTTACTGTGTGTGTTTTTGTGGGTGTCTAGATACAGTTTGTGTGTGTGTGTGTGTTTGTGTCTGATTACAGTGTGTGTGTGTGTCCGCTTACTGTGTGTGTGCGTGTGTGTGTGTGTGCGTGTCTGGTTACAGTGTGTGTGTGTGTCTGGTTAAAGTGTGTGTGTGTCTGGTTACCGTGTGTGTGTGTGTGTGTGTGTGTGTGTGTGTGTGTGTGTCTGGCTACTGTCTGTGTGTTTGTGTGTGTCTGGGTACAGTGTGTGTTTGTCTGGTTACAGTGTGTGTATGTGTGTGCGTGTGTCTGGTTACATTCTGCGTTTGTGTGTGCATGTCTGTTTATAGTGTGTTTGTGTGTGTGTGTGTGTGTCTGTTTATACTGTGTGTGTGTGTGTGTGTCTGGTTAAAGTGTGTATGTGTGAGTGTGTGTGTCTGGTTACAGAGTGTGTGTGTGGGTGTGTGTGTTTACAGTGCGCGTGTGTATGTGTGTATGTCTAATTACAGTTTGTGTGTGTCTGGTTACAGTGTGTGTGTCTGTGTGTGTGGGTCTGATTACCGTGTGTTTGTGTGTGTGTCTGGTTACAGTGTGTGTTTGTGTGTGTGTGTCTGGAAACAGTGTGTTTGTGTGTGTGTATGTGTCTGTCTGGTTACAGTGTGTGTGTGTGCCTGATTACAGTGTTTCTGTTTGTGTGTGTCTGTTTTCTCTATGTGTGTGCGTCTGGTGAATGTGTGTGTGTGTGTTTGTGTGTATGTGTGTGTGTGTGTCTGGTAACAGTGGGTGTGTGTTTGTGGGTGTGTGTGTGTGTCTGTTTACAGTGTGTGTTTATGTGCGTGTGTCTTTATGCCTGGTTACAGTATGTGTGTGTGTGTGTCTGTGTGTGTCTGGTTACAGTGTGTGTGAATGTGTCTGTGTTTGTCTGTCTGTCTGGTTACAGTGTGTGTGTGTGTTTGTGTGTGGGTGTCTGGCTGAAGTGTAATATTGTGTGTGAGTGTCTGGTATCAGACTGTGTGCGTGTGGCTCCGTGTATGTCAGTGTGTGTCTGTCTGGTTGCAGCGTATGTTTCTGTGTGTGTGCGTCTGGGTAATGTGTGTGTGTGTGTGTGTGTGTGTGTGTGTGTGTCTGGTTAATGTGTGTGTGTGTGTGTCTATTTACTGTGTGTGTGTGTGTCTTTTTACTGTATGTGTGTGTGTGTGTGTGTGTGTGTGCGTGCGTGTCTGGTTACAGTGTGTGTGTGTGTGTGTATGTGGGTTTGTGTGTCTGGTTACAGTGTGTGTATGTGTGTGCGTGTGTCTGGTTACATTCTGCGTTTGTGTGTGCATGTCTGTTTATAGTGTGTTTGTGTGTGTGTGTGTGTGTCTGTTTATACTGTGTGTGTGTGTGTGTGTCTGGTTAAAGTGTGTATGTGTGAGTGTGTGTGTCTGGTTACAGAGTGTGTGTGTGGGTGTGTGTGTTTACAGTGCGCGTGTGTATGTGTGTATGTCTAATTACAGTTTGTGTGTGTCTGGTTACAGTGTGTGTGTGTGTGTGTGTGGTTACAGTGTGTGTGTGTGTGTGTGTGTCTGATTACCGTGTGTTTGTGTGTGTGTCTGGTTACAGTGTGTGTTTGTGTGTGTGTGTCTGGAAACAGTGTGTTTGTGTATGTGTATGTGTCTGTCTGGTTACAGTGTGTGTGTGTGCCTGATTACAGTGTTTCTGTTTGTGTGTGTCTGTTTTCTCTATGTGTGTGCGTCTGGTGAATGTGTGTGTGTGTGTTTGTGTGTATGTGTGTGTGTGTGTCTGGTAACAGTGGGTGTGTGTTTGTGGGTGTGTGTGTGTGTGTGTGTCTGTTTACAGTGTGTGTTTATGTGCGTGTGTCTTTATGCCTGGTTACAGTATGTGTGTGTGTGTGTCTGTGTGTGTCTGGTTACAGTGTGTGTGAATGTGTCTGTGTTTGTCTGTCTGTCTGGTTACAGTGTGTGTGTGTGTTTGTGTGTGGGTGTCTGGCTGAAGTGTAATATTGTGTGTGAGTGTCTGGTATCAGACTGTGTGCGTGTGGCTCCGTGTATGTCAGTGTGTGTCTGTCTGGTTGCAGCGTATGTTTCTGTGTGTGTGCGTCTGGGTAATGTGTGTGTGTGTGTGTGTGTGTGTGTGTGTGTGTCTGGTTAATGTGTGTGTGTGTGTGTCTATTTACTGTGTGTGTGTGTGTGTCTTTTTACTGTATGTGTGTGTGTGTGTGTGTGTGTGTGTGTGTGTGTGTGCGTGCGTGTCTGGTTACAGTGTGTGTGTGTGTGTGTATGTGGGTTTGTGTGTCTGGTTACAGTGTGTGTGTGTGTTTGAGTGTGTGTCTGGTTACAGCGTGTGTGTGGTTGTGTGTGTGTGCATGTGTGTGTCTGATTCCAGTGTGTGTGTGTCTGGTTACAGTTTGTGTTTGTCTGTGTGTGTATGTGTGTGTGTGTGTGTGTGTGTCTGGTTACCATGTGTGTGTGTGTGTGTATCTGTCTCTGGTTATAGTGTGTGTCTGTCTGTCTGTTTACAGTGAATGTGTGTGTGTCTGGTTACAGTGTGTGTGTGTGTGTGTGTGTATGCCTGGTTACAGTGTGTGTGTGTGTGTGTGTCAGGTTACAGTGTGTGTGTGGTTAGAGTGTGTGTGTGTGTGTGTGTGTGTTTGTGTCTGGTTACAGTGTGTGTGAGTGTGTGTGTGTGTGTCTGGTTACGGTGTGTCGGTTTATTGTGTGTGTGTATGTCTGGTTACAGTGTGTGTGTGTGTGTATGTCTGGTTACAGTGTGTGTGTGTGTGTGTGGTTAGAGTGTGTGTGTGTGTGTCTGGTTACAGTGTGTGTGAGTGTGTGTGTGTGTCTGGTTACAGTGTGTGTGTGTTTGTGTGTGTGCCTGGTTTCAGTGTGTGTGTGTGTGTGTCTTGTTTCATTGTGTGTTTGCATCAGGTTACAGTGTGTTTGTGTGTGTGTGTGTGTCTGGTTAAAGTGTTTGTGTGTGTGTGTGTGTGTCTGGTTACAGTGTGTGTGTGTCTGTTTGGTTACAGTGTGTGTGAGTCTGTGTTTCTGGTTACAGTGTGTGTGTGTTTGTGTGTGGGTGTCTGGTTACAATGTTTTTGTGTGTGGGTGGGTGTCTGGCAACAGTGTGTGTGTGTCTGGGTGTGTGTCTGTCTGGTTACAGTGTATGTGTCTGTGTGTGTGTTTGTGTCTGGTTACAGTGTGTGTGTATGTGTGTGTGTGTGTGTGTGTCTGTTTACTGCGTATGTGTGTCTGGTTACTGTGTGTGTGTGTATGTGTGTGTCTGTGTGTGTGTGTGTGTGTGTGTGTCTGGTTACAGTGTGTGTGTTTGTGTGTGTGTGTCTGTCTGTTTACAGTGTATGTGTGTTTGTGTGTGTGCCTGGTTTCAGTGTCTGTCTGTTTGTGTGTTTCTGGTAAGAGTGTGTCTGTGTATGTCTGGTTACAGTGTGTGTGTGTGTGTGTGTATGTCTTGTTTCATTGTGTGTGTGTGTGTGTGTCTGGTTACAGTGTGTGTGTGTGTGTGTGTCTGGTTACAGTGTGTGTGCGTGTGTGTGTGTGTGTGTGTCTGGTTACAGTGTGTGTGTGTGTCTGTCTGGTTAGAGTGTATGCCTTTGTGTGTGTGTGTCTGTTTACTGTGTGTGTGTGTTTGTGTGTGTGCCTGGTTTCAGTGTGTGTCTGTTTGTGTGTTTCTGGTAAGAGTGTGTCTGTGTATGTCTGGTTACAGTGTGTGTGTGTGTGTGTATGTCTTGTTTCATTGTGTGTGTGTGTGTGTCTGGTTACAGTGTGTGTGTGTGTGTGTGTGTGTGTGTGTGTCTGGTTACAGTGTGTGTGTGTGTGTGTGTGTGTGCCTGGTTACAGTTTGTATGTGTGTGTCTGTCTGGTTACAGTGTATGTGTTTGTGTGTGTGCGTGTGTGTCTGGTTACGGTGTGTGCGTGTGTGTGTCTGATTACAGTTTGTGTGTGTGTGTGTCTGTTTACTGTGTGTGTGTGTCTGGTTACTGTGTGTGTGTGTGTTTGTGTGTGTGTGTGTGTCTGGTTACAGTTTGTGTCTGTGTGTGTGGTTACAGTCTGTTTACTGTGTGTGTGTGTCTGGTTACTGTGTGTGTGTGTGTTTGTGTGTGTGTGTGTGTCTGGTTACAGTGTGTGTGTGATTGTGTGTGTGCCTGGTTTCAGTGTGTGTGTGTTTGTGTGTTTCTGTTTACAGTGTGTCTGTGTATGGCTGGTTACAGTGTGTGTGTGTGTGTGTGTCTTGTTACGGTGTGTGTGTGTGTGTCTGGTTACGGTGTGTTGGTGTGCATGTGTGTGTGTGTGTCTGGTTACACTGTGTGTGTGTTTTTGTGTGAGTGTCTGGTTAAAGTGTGCTTGTGTGGGTGTGAGTGTCTGGTTACATTGTGTGTGAATGTGCGTGTGTCTGTCTGTCTCTTTACAGTGTGTGTGTGTGTGTGTGTGTCTGCTTACAGTGTGTTTGTGTGTGTGTGTCTGTCTGGTTATAGTGTGTGTGTCTGGTGACTGTCTGTGTGTGTGTATGTGTGTCTGGTTACAGTGTGTGTGTGAGTGTGTGTGTCTGGTTACAATGTGTGTGTGTGTCTGGTTACAGTGTTAGCGTGTGTGTGTGTGTGTGTCTGGTTACAATGTGTGTGTGTTTGTGTCTGGTTACAGTTTGTGTGTGTGTGTGTTTGTGTGAGTGTCAGGTTAAAGTGTGTGTGTATGTGTGTGTGTTTGTGTCTGGTTACAGTGTGTGTGTGAGTGTGTGTGTGTCTGTCTGTCTCGTTACAGGGTGTGTGTGTGTGTGTGTGTCTGCTTACAGTGTGTGTGTGTGTGTGTCTGTGTGTCTGGTTACAGTATGTGTGTGTGAGTGTGTGTGTGTGTGTCTGGTTATGCTGTGTGTGTGTGTGTGTGTTTGGTTACAGTGTGTGTGCGTGTGTGCCTGGTTACAGTGTGTGTGTGTGTGTGTGTGTGTGTGCCTGGTTACAGTGTGTGTGTGTGTGTGAGTGTGTGTCTGGTTGCAGTGTGTGTATGTGTGAGTATGTGTCTGTTTACAGTGTGTGTGTGTGTCTATTTACAGTGTGCATGTGTGTGTGTTTCTGGTTACATTGTGTCTCTGTGTGTGTTTATGTGTGTCTCTGGTTAAAGTGCCTGTAAGTGTGTGTGTGTGTGTCTGGTTACACAGTCAGTGTGTCTGTGCACGTGCTTGACTGGTTGCAGTGTGTGTGTGTGTCTGTTTACAGTTTGTGTGTGTCTGGTTACAGTGTGTGTGTCCGCCTACAGCGTGTGTGTGTGTGTCTGGTTACTGTGGGTGTTTATGTGTGTGTGTATGTCCGGTTACAGTGTGTGTGTTTGTGGGTGTCTAGATACAGTTTGTGTGTGTGTGTGTGTGTGTGTGTGTGTCTGATTACAGTGTGTGTGTGTGTCTGGTTAAAGTGTGTGTGTGTCTGGTTACCGTGTGTGTGTGTGTGTCTGGTTACTCTCTGTGTGTTTGTGTGTGTCTGGGTACAGTGTGTGTGTGTCTGGATACAGTGTATGTATGTGTGTGTGTGTGTCTGGTTACAGTCTGTGTTTGTGTGTGCATGTCTGTTTATAGTGTGTTTGTGTGTGTGTGTGTGTCTGTTTATAGTGTGTGTGTGTGTGTCTGGTTAAAGTGTGTATGTGTGTGTGTGTGTGTGTGTCTGGTTACAGAGTGTGTGTGTGGGTGTGTGCGTTTACAGTGCGCGTGTGTATGTGTGTATGTCTAGTTACAGTTTGTTTGTGTGTGTCTGGTTACAGTGTGTGTGTGTGTATGTGTCTGGTTACTGTGTGTGTGTGTGTGTCTGGTTAGAGTGTATGCCGTTGTGTGTGTGTGTCTGTTTACTGTGTGTGTGTGTTTGTGTGTATGCCTGGTTTCAGTATGTGTCTGTTTGTGTGTTTCTGGTAAGAGTGTGTCTGTGTATGTCTGGTTACAGTGTGTGTGTGTGTGTATGTCTTGTTTCATTGTGTGTGTGTGTGTGTGTCTGGTTACAGTGTGTGTGTGTGTGTGTGTGTGTGTCTGGTTACAGTGTGTGTGTGTATCTGTGTGTGCCTGGTTACAGTTTGTGTGTGTGTGTCTGTCAGGTTACAGTGTATGTGTTTGTGTGTGTGCGTGTGTGTCTGGTTACGGTGTGTGCGTGTGTGTGTCTGATTACAGTTTGTGTGTGTGTGTGTCTGTTTACTGCGTGTGTGTGTCTGGTTACTGTGTGTGTGTGTTTGTGTGTGTGTGTGTGTCTGGTTACAGTTTGTGTCTGTGTGTGTGGTTACAGTGTGTTTGTGTGTGTGTGTGTCTGGTTACAGTGTGTGTGATTGTTTTTTGTGTGTCTGGTTACGTTGTGTTTTTGTGTATGTCTGTGTGTCTGGTTACAGTGTGTGTGTGTGTCTGTCTGGTTACACTGTGTGTGTCTGGTTACAGTGTGTGTGTGTGTATGTGTGTCTGGTTACAATATATGAGTGTGAGTGTGTGTGTCTGCTTACAGTGTGTGTGTGTGTGCGTCTGGTTACAGTGCATGTGTATGTGTGTGTGTGTTTGTGTGTCTGGTTACAGTGTGTGTGTGTATGTTTACAGTATGTGTATGTGTGTGTGTGTGTGTGTGTCTGGTTAAATTGTGTGTGTGTGTCTGTCTGTCTGTCTGTCTGTCTGATTACAGTGTGTATGTGTGTGTGTGTCTGGTTACAGAGTGTTGGTGTGTGTGTGTGCGTGTGTGTGTCTGGTTACAGTGTGTGTGTTTGTGTGTGTGTGTGTGTGTCTGGTTACAGTGTGTGTGTGATTGTGTGTGTGCCTGGTTTCAGTGTGTGTGTGTTTGTGTGTTTCTGTTTGCAGTGTGTCTGTGTATGGCTGGTTACAGTGTGTGTGTGTGTGTGTCTTGTTACGGTGTGTGTGTGTGTGTGTGTGTCTGGTTACGGTGTGTTGGTGTGCATGTGTGTGTGTCTGGTTACACTGTGTGTGTGTTTTTGTGTGAGTGTCTGGTTAAAGTGTGCTTGTGTGGGTGTGAGTGTCTGGTTACATTGTGTGTGAATGTGCGTGTGTCTGTCTGTCTCTTTACAGTGTGTGTGTGTGTGTGTGTGTGTGTCTGCTTACAGTGTGTTTGTGTGTGTGTGTCTGTCTGGTTATAGTGTGTGTGTCTGGTGACTGTCTGTGTGTGTGTATGTGTGTCTGGTTACAGTGTGTGTGTGAGTGTGTGTGTCTGGTTACAATGTGTGTGTGCGTCTGGTTACAGTGTTAGTGTGTGTGTGTGTGTGTGTCTGGTTACAATGTGTGTGTGTTTGTGTCTGGTTACAGTTTGTGTGTGTGTGTGTGTGTGTGTGTTTGTGTGAGTGTCAGGTTAAAGTGTGTGTGTATGTGTGTGTGTTTGTGTCTGATTACAGTGTGTGTGTGAGTGTGTGTGTGTCTGTCTGTCTCGTTACAGGGTGTGTGTGTGTTTGTGTGTGTGTCTGCTTACAGTGTGTGTGTGTGTGTGTGTGTGTCTGTGTGTCTGGTTACAGTATGTGTGTGTGAGTGTGTGTGTGTGTGTCTGGTTATGCTGTGTGTGTGTGTGTGTTTGGTTACAGTGTGTGTGCGTGTGTGCCTGGTTACAGTGTGTGTGTGTGTGTGTGCCTGGTTACAGTGTGTGTGTGTGTGTGAGTGTGAGTCTGGTTGCAGTGTGTGTATGTGTGAGTATGTGTCTGTTTACAGTGTGTGTGTGTGTCTATTTACAGTGTGCATGTGTGTGTGTTTCTGGTTACATTGTGTCTCTGTGTGTGTTTATGTGTGTCTCTGGTTAAAGTGCCTGTAAGTGTGTGTGTGTGTGTCTGGTTACACAGTCAGTGTGTCTGTGCACGTGCTTGACTGGTTGCAGTGTGTGTGTGTGTCTGTTTACAGTTTGTGTGTGTCTGGTTACAGTGTGTGTGTCCGCCTACAGCGTGTGTGTGTGTGTCTGGTTACTGTGGGTGTGTTTGTGAGTGTCTGGTTACAGTGTGTGTGTGCGTGTGTCTGTTTACTGTGTGTGATTATGTGTGTGTGTATGTCCGGTTACAGTGTGTGTGTTTGTTGGTGTCTAGATACAGTTTGTGTGTGTGTGTGTGTGTGTGTGTGTCTGATTACAGTGTGTGTGTGTGTCTGGTTAAAGTGTGTGTGTGTCTGGTTACCATGTGTGTGTGTGTGTCTGGTTACTGTCTGTGTGTTTGTGTGTGTCTGGGTACAGTGTGTGTGTGTCTGGTTACAGTGATTGTATGTGTGTGTGTGTGTGTCTGGTTACAGTCTGTGTTTGTGTGTGCATGTCTGTTTATAGTGTGTTTGTGTGTGTGTGTGTCTGTTTATAGTGTGTGTGTGTGTGTCTGGTTAAAGTGTGTATGTGTGTGTGTGTGTGTCTGGTTACAGAGTGTGTGTGTGGGTGTGTGTGTTTACAGTGCGCGTGTGTATGTGTGTATGTCTAGTTACAGTTTGTTTGTGTGTGTCTGGTTACAGTGTGTGTGTGTGTGTCTGGTTACTGTGTGTGTGTGTGTGTGTGTGTCTGGTTGCCGTGTGTTTGTGTGTGTGTCTGGTTACAGTGTGTGTTTGTCTGTGTGTCTGGTTACAGTGTGTTTGTGTGTGTGCATGTGTCTGTCTGCTTACAGTCTCTGTGTGTGTCTGATTACCGTGTTTCTGTTTGTGTGTGTCTGTTTTCTCTACGTGTGTGCATCTGGTTACTGTGTGTGTGTGTGTTTGTGTGTATGTGTGTGTGTGTGTGTGTGTGTCTGGTAACAGTTGGTGTGTGTTTGTGGGTGTGTGTGTCTGTTTACAGTGTGTGTGTCTGTGTGTGTGTGTTTTTGTGCCTGGTTACAGTATGAGTATGTGTGTGTGTGTGTGTGTGTGTGTCTGGTTACAGTGTGTGTGAATGTGTCTGTGTCTGTCTGTCTGTCTGGTTACAGTGTGTGTGTTTTTGTGTGTGGGTGTCTGGTTGAAGTGTAATATTGTGTGTGAGTGTCTGGTAACAGTGTGTGTGCTTGTGTCTCCGTGTGTGTCTGTGTGTGTCTGTCTGGTTGCAGCGTAGGTTTCTGTGTGTGTGTGTCTGGGTACTGTGTGTGTGTGTGTGTGTGTATGTGTGTATGTGTCTGTGTGTGTCTGGTTAATGTGTGTGTGTGTGTGTCTGTTTACTGTGTGTGTGTGCCTTTTTACTGTATGTGTGTGTGCGTGTGTGTGCGTGCGTGTCTGGTTACTGTGTGTGTGTGTATGTGGGTTTGTGTTGTCTGGTTACAGTGTGTGTGTGTGTGTGTGTGTGTGTGTGTGTGTGTCTGTGTGTCTGGTTACTGTGGGTGTGTTTGTGAGTGTCTGGTTACAGTGTGTGTGTGCGTGTGTCTGTTTACTGTGTGTGATTGTGTGTGTGTGTATGTCCGGTTACAGTGTGTGTGTTTGTGGGTGTCTAGATACAGTTTGTGTGTGTGTGTGTGTGTGTGTGTGTCTGATTACAATGTGTGTATGTGTCTGGATAAAGTGTGTGTGTGTCTGGTTACCATGTGTGTGTGTGTGTCTGGTTACTGTCTGTGTGTTTGTGTGTGTCTGGGTACAGTGTGTGTGTGTCTGGTTACAGTGTATGTATGTGTGTGTGTGTGTCTGGTTACAGTCTGTGTTTGTGTGTGCATGTCTGTTTATAGTGTGTTTGTGTGTGTGTGTGTGTCTGTTTATAGTGTGTGTGTGTGTGTGTCTGGTTACAGAGTGTGTGTGTGGGTGTGTGTGTTTACAGTGCGCGTGTGTATGTGTGTATGTCTAGTTACAGTTTGTTTGTGTGTGTCTGGTTGCAGTGTGTGTGTGTGTGAGTATGTGTCTGTTTACAGTGTGCGTGTGTGTGTGTTTCTGGTTACATTGTGTCTCTGTGTGTGTTTATGTGTGTCTCTGGTTAAAGTGCCTGTAAGTGTGTGTGTGTGTGTCTGGTTACACAGTCAGTGTGTCTGTGCACGTGCTTGACTGGTTGCAGTGTGTGTGTGTGTCTGTTTACAGTTTGTGTGTGTCTGGTTACAGTGTGTGTGTCCGCCTACAGCGTGTGTGTGTGTGTCTGGTTACTGTGGGTGTGTTTGTGAGTGTCTGGTTACAGTGTGTGTGTGCGTGTGTCTGTTTACAGTGTGTGTGTGTGTGTGTGTGTGTGTGTGTGTGTATGTCCGGTTACAGTGTGTGTGTTTGTGGGTGTCTAGATACAGCTTGTGTGTGTGTGTGTGTGTGTGTGTGTGTGTGTGTCTGATTACAGTGTGTGTGTGTGTCCAGTTACTGTGTGTGTGTGTGTGTGTGTGTGTGTGTGTGTGTGTGTGTGTGTGTGTGTGTGTCTGGTTACAGTGTGTGTGTGTGTCTGGTTAAAGTGTGTGTGTGTCTGGTTACCATGTGTGTTTGTGTGTCTGGTTACTGTCTGTGTGTTTGTGTGTGTCTGGGTACAGTGTGTGTGTGTCTGGTTACAGTGTATGTATGTGTGTGTGTCTGGTTACAGTCTGTGTTTGTGTGTGCATGTCTGTTTATAGTGTGTTTGTGTGTGTGTGTGTGTGTGACTGTTTATAGTGTGTGTGTGTGTGTGTCTGGTTACAGAGTGTGTGTGTGGGTGTGTGTGTTTACAGTGCGCGTGTGTATGTGTGTATGTCTAGTTACAGTTTGTTTGTGTGTGTCTGGTTACAGTGTGTGTGTGTGTGTGTCTGGTTACTGTGTGTGTGTGTGTGTGTCTGGTTACAGTGTGTTTGTGTGTGTGTATGTGTCTGTCTGCTTACAGTCTCTGTGTGTGTCTGATTACAGTGTTTTTGTTTGTATCTGTTTTCTCTATGTGTGTGCATCTGGTTACTGTGTGTGTGTGTGTTTGTGTGTATGTGTGTATGTGTGTGTGTGTCTGGTAACAGTGGGTGTGTGTTTGTGGGTGTGTGTGTCTGTTTACAGTGTGTGTGTCTGTGTGTGTGTGTCTTTGTGCCTGGTTACAGTATGTGTATGTGTGTGTGTGTGTGTGTGTGTGTGTCTGGTTACAGTGTGTGTTTGTGTGTGTGTGTCTGGTTACAGTGTGTTTGTGAGTGTGTGTGTGTCTGTCTGCTTACAGTCTCTGTGTGTGTCTGATTACAGTGTTTCTGTTTGTGTGCGTCTGTTTTTCTCTATGTGTGTGCATCTGGTTATTGTGTGTGTGTGTGTTTGTGTGTGTGTGTGTGTGTGTGTGTGTGTCTGGCAACAGTGGGTGTGTGTTTGTGGGTGGGTGTGTCTGTTTACCATGTGTGTGTCTGTGTGTGTGTGTCTTTGTGCCTGGTTGCAGTATGTGTATGTGTGTGTGTGTGCGTGTGTGTCTGGTTACAGTGTGTGTGAATGTGTCTGTGTCTGTCTGTCTGGTTACAGTGTGTGTGTGTTTGTGTGTGGGTGTCTGGTTGAAGTGTAATATTGTGTGTGAGTGTCTGGTAACAGTGTGTGTGCTTGTGTCTCCGTGTGTGTCTGTGTGTGTCTGTCTGGTTGCAGCGTATGTTTCTGTGTCTGTGTGTCTGGGTACTGTGTGTGTGTGTGTGTGTGTGTGTGTGTGTGTGTCTCTGGTTAATGTGTGTGTGTGTGTCTGTTTACTGTGTGTGTGTGTGCGTTTTTACTGTGTGTGTGTGTGTGTGTGTGTGTGTGTGTGTGTGTGTGTGTTGGTGCGTGTCTGGTTACAGTGTGTGTGTGTGTGTATGTGGGTTTGTGTTGCCTGGTTACTGTGTGTGTGTGTGTGTGTGTGTGTGTGTGTATGTGTGTGCATGTGTGTGTCTGATTCCAGTGTGTGTGTCTGTGTCTGATTCCAGTGTGTGTGTGTGTGTCTCGTTACAGTTTGTGTTTGTCTGTGTGTGTATGTGTGTGTGTGTGTGTGTGTCTGGTTACAGTGTGTTTGTGTGTGTGTCTGTCTCTGGTTATAGGGTGTGTGTGTCTGTCTGTCTGTTTACAGTGTATGTGTGTGTGTCTGGTTACAGTGTGTGTGTGTGTGTGTATGTCTGGTTACAGTGTGTGTGTGTGTATGTCTGGTTGCAGTGTGTGTATGTGTGTGTGGTTAGAGTGTGTTTGTGTGTGTGTGTGTGTGTCTGGTTACAGTGTGTGAGAGTGTGTGTGTGTGTCTGGTTACAGTGTGTCGGTTTATTGTGTGTGTGTATGACTGGTTACAGTGTGTGTTTGTGTGTCTGGTTACAGTGTGTGTGCGTGTGTGTGGTTAGAGTGTGTGTGTGTGTCTGGTTACAGTGTGTGTGAGTGTGTGTGTGTCTGGTTACAGTGTGTTGGTATATTGTGTTTGTGTGTGTCTGGTTACTGTCTGTGTGTGTGTGTGTGTGTGTATGTCTGGTTACAGTGTGTGTTTGTGTGTGTGTGTGTGTCTCTGTCTGGTTACAGTGTGTGTGTGTGTGTGTGGTTAGTGTGTGTGTGTGTGTGTGAGTGTGTGTTTGTGTCTGGTTACAGTGTGTTGGTGTGTGTGTGTGTGTCTGGTTACAGTGTGTGTATTTGCATGTGTGTGTCTGGTTACAGTGTGTGTGTGTGTGTGTGTGTGTCTGGTTTCAGTGTGTGTGTGTTTGCGTGTTTCTTGTTACAGTGTGTGTGTGTGTATGTCTGGTTAAAGTGTGTGTGTGAGTGTGTGTATGTCTGCTTACAGTCTGTGAGTCTGTGTGTGTGTGTCTGGTTACAGTGTGTGTGTGTGGTTACAGTGTGTGTGTGTGTGTCTGGTTACAATGCGCTTCTGTATGTGTGTATGTCTAGTTAAAGTGTGTGTGTGTGTTTTTGTCTGGTTACAGTGTGTGTGTCTCTCTGGTTACAGTGTTTGTATATGTGTGTGTGTGTGTCTGATTACAGTGTTTGTGTGTGTGTGTGTCTGTGTCTGGTTGCAGTGTGTGTGTGTGTGTGTGTGTGTGTGTGTGTGTGTGTGTGTGACTGGTTACAGTATGCGTCTGTGTGTGTGTCTGGTTACAGTGTTTGTGTGTATGTCTGTGTGTGTCTGGTTACAGTGTGTGTGTGTCTAGTTACAGTGTGTGTGTGAGTCTGTCTGTGTGTCTGGTTACAGTGTATGTGGTGTGTGTCTGGTTACTGTGTGTGTGTGTGTGTGTGTCTGGTTACAGTGTGTGTGTGTGTGAGAGAGAGTCTGTGTTTCTGGTTACTGTGTGTGTGTGTGTTTCTGGTTACAGTGTGTGTCTGGCTACAGTGTGTCTGTGTGTGTGTGTGAGTGGTTACTGTTTGTGTGTATGTGTCTGTCTGTCTGACTGGTTACAGTGTGTGTGTATGTGTGTGTGTGTGTGTGTGTGTGTGTCTGGTTACTGTGTGTGTGTGTGTGTGTGAGTGTGTGTCTGGTTACAGTGTGTGTATGTGTGACTGTGTAGTTACAGTGTGTGTGTGTGTGTGTCTATTTACTGTGTGTGTGTGTGTGTGTGTCTGGCTACTGTATGTGTGTCTGTGTGTCTGGTTGCAGTGTGTGTAAGTGTGTGTGTGTGAGTGTGTCTGGTTACAGAGTCTGTGTGTTTGTGCGTGCTTCTCTGGTTGCAGTATGTGTGTGTGTGTCTGTCTGTCTCTCTCTCTGGTTACTGTGTGTGTGTGTATGTCTGGTTACAGTGTGTGTGTGTGTGTCTGGTTACAGTGTGTGTGTGTGGTTAGAGTGTTTGTGTGTGTGTGTGTCTGGTTACAGTGTGTTGGTGTGTGTGTGTGTGTGTCTGGTTACAGTGTGTGTGTGTCTGGTTACAGTGTGTGCGTGTATGTGTGTCTGGTTTCAGTGTGTGTGTGTTTGTGTGCTTCTGGTTACAGTGTGTGTGTGTGTATGTCTGGTTAAAGTGTGTGTGTGTGTGTGTGTGTGTGTCTGGTTACAGTGTGTGTGTGTGTCTGGTTACAGTGTGTGTGTGTGGTTACAATGCACTTCTGTATGTGTGTATGTCTAGTTACACTGTGTGTGTGTGTGTGTGTGTGTGTGTCTGGTTACAGTGTGTGTGTGTCTCTGGTTACAGTGTGTGTATGTGTGTCTGTGTGTGTGTGTGTGTGTGTGTGTGTGTGTCTGATTACAGTGTTTGTGTGTGTGTGTGTGTGTGTGTCTGGTTACAGTATGTGTCTGTGTGTGTGTCTGGTTACAGTGTTTGTGTGTATGCCTGTGTGTGTCTGGTTACAGTGTTTGTGTGTGTGTGTGTGTGTGTCTAGTTACAGTGTGTGTGTGAGTCTGTGTCTGTGTCTGGTTACAGTGTATGTTTGTGTGTGTGTCAGGTTACACTGTGTGTGTGTGTGTGTCTATTTACTGTGTGTGTGTGTCTGGTTTCAGTGTGTTTGTGTGTGTGTGTCTGTCTGGTTACTGTTTGTGTGTGTGTGTGTGCATCTGTCTGTCTGGTTACAGTGTGTGTGTGTGTGTATGTGTGTGTGTGTGTCTGGTTACAGTGTGCGTGTGTGTGTGTGTGTGAGTGTGTGTCTTGTTACAGTGTGTGTGTGTGAGTGTGTGTCTGGTTACAGTGTGTATGTGTATGTGTGTGTGTCTATTTACAGTGTGTGTGTGTGTCTGGCTATGGTGTGTGTGTGTCTGGTTACAGTGTGTATAAGTGTGTGTGTGTGTGAGTGTGTCTGATTACTGAGTCTGTGTGTGTGTGTGCGTGCTTCTCTGGTTGCAGTATATGTGTATCTGTCTGTCTGTCTGGTTACAGTGTTTGTGGGTGTGTGTGTGTCTGTCTGGTTACAGTGTGTGTGTGTGTGTGTATTTGTGTGTATGTCTGTTTACAGTCTGTGTGTTTGTGTGTCTGCTTACTGTGTGTGTGTGTCCGGTTACTGTGTGTGTGTGTGTGTGTGTGTGTGTGTGTGTGTGTTTGTGTGTCTGGTTACAGCGTGTGTGTGTGTCTGGTTACAGTGTGTGTGTGTCTGGTTACCGTG
Source organism: Carcharodon carcharias (assembly GCF_017639515.1). Taxonomy (NCBI): domain Eukaryota; kingdom Metazoa; phylum Chordata; class Chondrichthyes; order Lamniformes; family Lamnidae; genus Carcharodon; species Carcharodon carcharias. The sequence continues at coordinate 101,329,491 of NC_054473.1, read as the reverse complement.
TGTGTGAGAGTCTGGTTACAGTGTTTGTGTGTGTGTGTGTGTGTCTAGTTACAGTGTGTGTGTGAGTCTGTGTCTGTGTCTGGTTACAGTGTATGTTTGTGTGTGTGTCAGGTTACAGTGTGTGTGTGTGTGTGTCTTTGTGCCTGGTTACAGTGTGTGTGTGCGTGTCTGGTTACAGTGTGTGTGAATGTGTGTGTGTCTGTCTGTCTGGTTACAGTGTGTGTGTGTTTGTGTGTGGGTGCCTGTTTACAGTGTATTTGTGTGTGTGTGTACCTGGTTACAGTGTGTGTATGTGTGTGTGTATCTGTCGTTCTGTCTGGTTACAGCCTGTCTGTGTGTGTGTGGGTGTCTGGTTACATTGTATGTGTGTGTATGTGTCTGGTTACAGTGTGTGTGTTTGTGTGTGTGTGGTGTGTCTGGTTACAGTGTGTGTGTGTGTGTCTGCATGTGTGTCTGTCTGGTTACAGTGTATGTGTCTGTCTGTGTGTGTGTGTGTGGTTACTGTGTGAGTGTGTGTGTGTGTGTCTGTTTACTGTGTATGTGTGTGTCTGGTTACTGTGTGTGTGTGTGCGTGTCTGGTTACAGTGTGTGTGTGTGTGTGTGTGTGTGTGTACCTGGTTACATTGTGTGTATGTGTGTGTGTATCTGTCGTTCTGTCTGGTTACAGTCTGTCTGTGTGTGTGTGGGTGTCTGGTTAAAGAGTATGTGTGTGTGTGTGTGTGTGTGTGTGTGTCTGGTTACAGTGTGTGTGTTTGTGTGTGTGTGGTATGTCTGGTTACAGTGTGAGTGTGTGTGTGTGTCTGGTTTCAGTGTGTGTGTGTTTGTGTGTTTCTGGTTCCATTGTGTGTGTATGTGTGTGTCTCGTTTCATTGTGTGTGTGTGTGTGTGTTGCTGGTTACAGAGTGTGTGTGTGTCTGTGTGTGTGTGTCTGGTTACAGTGCGTGTGTATGTCTGTCTGGTTACAGTGTATGTGTGTGTGTACATCTGGTTACGG